>NC_073407.1:23915756-23933256 GCF_028641065.1 Leucoraja erinaceus
GATGTTTCCACTGGTAGGAGCGTCTCGGACCAGAGGTCACAGCCTCAGAATTAAAGGGCAACTCTTTTGGTGGAAAGGAGGTGAGGTGGAACATCTTTAATCAAAGGGTAGTTAATCTGTGGAACTCATTGCCACAGAAGGCTGTGGAGGCCTAGTCAGTGGATATTTTTAAGGCAGAGATAAACAAATCCTTGATTAAAAAGGGTGTCAAGGGTTATGGGGAGAAGGCAGGAAAATGTAATTAGGAGGCAGCGATCAGCCATGGTTGAATGGCGGAGTGGACTCGATGGGCCGAATGGCCTAATTCAACTCCTATAACGTGAATGTGAAATAAGCTTCTCATTTAACCTTACGCTAAAAAGAAACGCTTTAAATATATGAAGCCAAGTGCAAGCAGCTGGAGTGGCTCAGTGGGCCAGGCAACATCTATGTAACAAAGGAATTAGTGGGATTTCAGGTTAAGACCCTGCATCAAGACTGAGAGTGGAAGGGGAAGATCACTGGACTAATGAGTAGAGGGGCAGGCAATCAAAAACTTTTCACTGTACTTCGCTACATGTGACAATAAACTAAACTGAACTAAAGCTGTGAGAAAAAGAATAAAGATGACTTGTTTAGCAGTTTAAAAATTAATCTTTGGAACACGTAATTAATCGGGCAGTTTGTACGAATGCACTATACATTCATCCGAGAATTGGAGATACTGGAAATATCTCTGGGCATCACGGTGGCGCAGCGGTAGAGTTGCTGCCTTACAGCGTTTGCAGCGCCGGAGACCTGGGTTCAATCCTGACCATGGGTGCTGTCTGTATGTGTTTTGTACCTTCTCCTCGTGAATTTTCCCCGGGTGCTCCGGTTTCCTCCCGCACTCCAAGGATGTACAGGTTTGTAGGTTAATTGGCTTTGGTATAAGTGTGGAGTGTCCCGAGTGTGCAGGATAGTGCTACTTATACGGGCTGATGCGCCACGTATCGGTGTGGACTCGGTGGGTCGACGGGCCTGTTTCCACACTGTATCTCTAAAGTGAAGCAAGATAAAAGTAAATACTCTTAATCTGTCTGCACAATTGAAGTAAACTCAGCGTGGTCCCAGTCAAAATCTACATCGGAGCAGAGTTCAAATGCTGTCAACTGCGCTTGATCAGATGGGGCTCATGTTGTCAACCTCCCCGTGGTGAGCCCTGTCAACAGGCCTCAGTCAGACGAACAACAGCAAACAGAGACAGCAGCTTGGCTCCAACCCGGAGCATGCGCCCCTTTTAGGGCGGGCACCCGCGGATGTCGAACCGGACGGCATCACCTTGCTGCAGACTTCTGCTGCCTCATACGCAACCACATGAGACTGTACAAGAGGCACAATCCCACAGGATGGGTGGCTACAGTTTAAACTGCTGGAATGCCCTTACATTCACATCTGAGATAAAGGGACGTAATATACCAGTGACACTGAAGATAAATCAAGGACACGGCCTCTATCTCAGCTGATTTCTATCGTGAATACATTTGATCTTTTATTGGGATAAAGTTAATATAACGATCAAGGATTGTCACTCTTATCTCTTCAGTCAGTTCTGGAGTTTACACTCATCAAGGGCATTTGTACGTCCTTCAACCGATACCGTGGGGAAAAGTACAATTTTGTTCCATGAAAATTGCCACCAAAACGATCAAAATACTTTTGTGACTTTTATGGAATCGTCTGACAATTCTGCAAATATGAGCAAGTTTGTCCAAAGACTTCTCTTTAAAGAAGAAATGCTGACCTACCTAATAGTTAAGATGGACAATAAATGCCCGAGTAACTCAGTGGGTCAGGCAACATCTCTGGAGGAAAAGGATGGGTAACGTTGTGGGTCAGGACCCTTCTTCGGACTGAAAGTAGAGGGGAGGGAACTGCAGGTAAGAAAAGGGACCGTCTTCAGCATAAACCAGCATCTGCAGTTCCCGCTGAGTTACTCCAACATTTTGTGTCTATCTTTGGTTTAAACCAGCATTTGCAGTTCCTTCCTACAACATCTGCAGTTCCTTTGTACACGACCGACAGTCAATTCAAGTAACTATTGCTATAGGGTAGACAATCAGATTTTTTCTCAGGTGGTAATGTCAAAGACTAATGGGCATAGTTATAAGGTGAGAGAGGCAAAATATAAAGGAGATGTGTGGGGCAAGTTTTTTTTTACACACACACACACACACACACGTATATATATATATATATATATATATACAATGTGCTACACTGTGCAACAATGTTCAACAATTTGTAACAATCTGTAACAATGTGTAGAAATGTGCAATAATGTGTAACAATTTACTGCAATGTGCAACAATGTACAATAATGTGTAAAAATGTGCACCAAAGTGTAACATATATATACACACACACACAAGTATATTTCTACATATATATATATACACACACACACACACACACACACGTTCATATATATTTCTACATATATACACACACACACACACACACGGTGGTGGGGGCTTGGAACACTGCAAGGTATGTGGTGGAAGCAGATATGATAGTGTCAGTTATGAGGCTTTCAGATTGGCACATGGATATGAGGGGAATGGGGGAAATATGGATCAGAAGAGATTAATCTTGGCATCATGTTCGGTACAGACTCTGTGAGCCAAGGGGCCTTTCTGTGCTAGACCTCTCATTGATCCACGTTCCTTATCTGCAGGTATATCGTAACCATGTCTGACTGAATTTCGCTGATGGTAGGTCAGCATTTCTTCTGTAAGGACAATGTTATCAACCTTTGGGCAAAATGTACAATAAAAATGAATTACTCTATTTTATGGGGTAGAACAGTAGCGTCTTGACCTGAAACGTCATCCAGAGATGCTGCCTGTCCCGCTGAGTTACCCCAGCATTTTGTGTCTATCTATGGTTTAAACCAGCATCTGCAGTTCCTTCCTTCATATTTAGTCCAATGTCGACACAAAAGTGCTGGAGATACTCAGCAGGTGCAGCAGCATCTATGGAGCGAAAGAAATAGGCAACATTTCGGGCCAAAACCCTTCTTCAGACTGATGGGGGTCCAATGTCGTCTTGGTTCTCCTGGAGCAGAAAGCAAGCCCAAAGAGTGGAAATTGGTGGTTGGGCTTCATCAACATAGATTTGATGAGTTGTTAGCACCAGAGGCCTCCTGACAAACAACCTGCCTCAAGGCAGACGTTAATCACCATCAGAGGTCCTCAGTCACAAACCAAGAGTTGGAGTTGGCAATATATGGTGCAGAGATTGGTGAATTGGCAAAGGCAAAGTTTTAAAACTTGTAGCTAGTTATTCAGGGAGCCATATATTGATGAGCTTGTAGATTAGGATGGGATTAGGAGGGAGAGATAGATCAGCCATGATTGAATGTCGGAGTAGACTTGATGGGCCGAATGCCTAATTCTATTCCTATTCCTTATGACCTCATGACAAATGTGTGGTGCCCAGGGATGGAAATAGATGTGGAACGACATGTGTGGTCATGCCATGGATGTTACATGGTTAGTAGACCCAATCCACCTGAGCCAATACAAAGTACATTGTTACCAACAGGTCCATGGCAAGATGTTGCTATAGATTTTCCAAGACTCGGCTCATCAGAGAATGAATTATTTATGGATTGTTGGAATCCAACCAAAAGCAGGAGATAGGGTTAACTGCAGAAAACTTCACACAGATGTGCAAAACTCTGGTTTCTTCTCAGGCCAGATAGATGCACAGGATTGTGACCCGAGTGGGTTTTCTCCGGGTGCTCTGGTTTCCTCCCACACTCCAAAAATGTACAGCGTTGTAGGTTGGCTTCAGTAAGTCACGGCGCTGTTTCCAACAATCTTTCCACCATCAAGCACAAGAAGCACAAGACAGGCACCATTGTATGCAGATGCTGAGAAGTGCGTTCAGCTCTGGCTGAACAACTTCTTCTAATCGGTAAGAAGAAGTTCATTCCTTTGAAGTTGGCGGACTACATGAAGAACACCGATTTGTACTATCACAAAGTGGCTCTAAAATGTTTCAATCAATTCCCCTCTCACTCGTTTGAACAGCGGCAGGTACAAACCAATGGAGGAGCAGCACCTCATATTTCGCTTGGGTAGTTTACACCCCAGCGGTATGAACATTGACTTCTCCAATTTCAGGTAGTCCCTGCTTTCTCCTTTTTTCCCCTCCCCTTCCCAGCTCTCCCACAACCCACTGTCTCTGCCTCTTCCTTTCTTCTTCCCGTCCCCCCCTACACCTCAGTCTGAAGAAGGGTCTCGACCCGAAACGTCGCCTATTTCCTTCGCTCCACAGATGCTGCCTCACACGCTGAGTTTCTCCAGCATTTTTGTCTATCTTCGATTTTCCAGCATCTGCAGTTCTTTCTTAAACCTTTCCTGACTGATGATTCTTCGGTAGGGAACCAGTTCATTCCTGGCATTCGTGCATTGAATCTACACCACAGAAAACTGCTTTCAATATATCAACATTGCTCCTTAGGCCAACACTGCACATATTAGTGTAGATGTGGTTTTATGAATGCCTGATAAAACGGAATTGTAACCTGCTACTTTGCTATTCATTTCCATTGATCGTAAACATTAGCATTCATTTTCACAGAATCACTCACTGGGATTCTTAAATATGTTTTTTCCCATTTCAATGTGATCCTTGATTGGTTCCATCCATGCATGTATACAGGCACCTCAGGAAGGAGCCACCATTACTTAGCAAGACAACCCATCCATTTCAGATGTTGCAGTGGTTTGCAGATCTAATGTTGAAAAAAATGTCGATCCCAATGAAGGAATGGATCCATAAAAACCCGTCAATATTTACAGGGAACATGAAACTGCTTTTAAGATTTGATGGTCTTTTTAGACTTTAGAGATACAGCGCGGAAACTGGCCCTTCAGCCCATCGAGTCTGCACCGACCACCAATCACCAGCACTATCCCACACACACGATAGACAATTTTTTTTCAACTTACTGAAGCCAATTAACCTACAACGCTGTACGTTTTTGGAGTGTGGGAGGAAACCAGAGCACCCGGAGAAAACCCACTCGGGTCACAATTCTGTGCATCTATCTGGCCTGAGAAGAAACCAGAGTGTTGCACATCTGTGTGAAGTTTTCTGCAGTTAACCCTATCTCCTGCTTTTGGTTGGATTCCGACAATCCATAAATAATTCATTCTCTGATGAGCCGAGTCTGGCAAATCTGCAGTTATTTGCTAACAATCTTGATGCTGTGAAGAAAATAGCAATGGATTCGCCATGCTCCTTGGGTCAGAGATAGTGCGGTAATGGGCAACTATTTCAGTTAGGCAGGCTGTGTTGCCTTTTTAATGCACATAATATTGCACATTCTCCAGGGTCTCATTTGAGGAGTTATGGTCGGTACAATCCTTGCAAGCCATGAGCTCCAGTAACATCTTCATGTTTTTTCTTGTGCACTTTATCTGACAGCCAGCGTAAAATGGAATGAAAACCCTTCCTTCCACAATCACCAATCTTTGGAGGGGTCTTTAGTCTGGAATTAAGCGGCTTGATAGACACAAAATGCTGGAGTAACTCAGCGGGACAGGCAGCATCTCTGGAGAGAAGGAATGGGTGACGTTTTGGGTCGAGATCCTTCTTCAGACCGGTGCAGCGATAGAGTTGCAGCCTCGCAGCGCCAGAGACCCGGGTTCGACCCCGACCACGGGTGCTGTCTGCACGGAGTTTGTACGTTCTCCCCGTGACCTGTGTGTGTTTTCTCCGGGCGCTCCGGTTTCCTCCCACACTCCAAACTCGTAGAGATATGTAGGTTAATTGGCTTGATGTATGTATAAACTGCCTCTAGTGTGTGTAGAATAGTGTTAATGTGCGGGGATCGCTGGTCGGTGCGGACTTGGTGGGCTGAAGGGCCTGTTTCCGCGCTGTATCTCGAAACTAAACTAAACTTCCACTGGCAGCGAGTTTCCTATGTTTACAGGAGCTATGAACGCAATCTGAAGAAGGGTCTCGACCCGAAACGTCACCCATTCCTTTTCTCCAGAGATGCTGCCTGTCCCGCTGAGTTACTCCAGCATTTTGTGTCCTTGTTTCGGTTTAAACCAGCATCTGCAGTTCCATCCTGCACATGAAGTGGCTCGAGGTGTTTGTTTGCTCCTTTTCAATTGAGTCACGTAACTCGTGGTTCACTGGTGTGTGCCCCACACACTAACTCAGCTGGGACACATCATTTGCTTGCAGTCAACATTCAGATTCAGGCATGGAATTTCATTAACATTTCATTAACCATTTCTCAGCATGTTTTTCTCATTCGAAGATCGTGGAGAATAGCCAGGAATTGGTAAGGGAGTGTGAAAATGCACAGCTCCAGATTCAGGGACAGTTTCTTCCATGAAACTGAAGAAGCAGTCTAAAGAAGTGTCTCGACCCAAAACGTCACCTATACCTTTTCTCCAGAGATGCGGCCCGTCCCATTGAGTTACTCCAGTTTTTTTGTGTCTATCTTCAGTTTCTTCCCAGCTGTTATTAAGCAATTGAAGCATCCTAGGAACAACCAGAGAGCGGTCCTGAGCTGCTGTCTACCTCATTGGAGACTCTTGGACTATCTTTGATCCGACCTAATCCTGTGCTAAATGCTATTCACGTTATTCGCCTTCATCATGTATCTGTGCACTGCGGACGGCTCGATTGTAATCATGCATTGTCTTTCCGCTGACTGGTTAGCACGCAACAAAAGCTTTTCACTGTACCTCGGTACACGTGACAATAAACTAAACTCAACTAAAAAACATTCACATGGCAAATGTCTACACAGCCATTCTATCCCCCTGCAATCAGTCCGAAGAAGGGTCTCAACCCAACCGTGTTCTCCAGAGATGCTGCCTGACCTCCTGAGTTACTCTAGCACGTTATGTCCTTTTGTGAATTTATCAGCATCTGAAGTTCCTTGTTTCTGCACAAAGATATCTAGCAGTGCACAAAGAGCAGTCGGCCACATGCCACAATTCTTTTAAGGCCTGCAGAGTGTTACATACTATATGTTACCAGCTACAGATGACAGATTACCTAGTTTGAGAGTTTCTGCATTTGCTTGTCAGACATAATGCTGATTAAGTTACTGATGCAATTTCCAGTGTCAACTATATTTCTATTCCACGATTTCTTCGGGGCCTTTAAAAGAACACAACCACTTCAATTCTTTTTTGCGTTGGTACCAGTTCCATAGCCAGCTCTTCCCATTCACTCTTCATCTCTGATCCACCTGGATGCCTTTTCGCGGCGTTCCAAAAAAAGGCCAGCATGCTCCAGCATGCTGGCCTTTTCATCGTCGTAAGAACTAGAGGGTGGACTTTGAACACGGCGCCAAATACGGCACCTCCTGCATGCGGCCTAGTAGATTATCCCGGTACATTTGTGTAGGAACGAACTGCAGATGCCGGTTTAAACCGTAGATGGACACGAAAAGCTGGGGTAACTCAGCGGGACAGTCAGCATCTCTGGAGAGAAGGGATGGATGACGTTTTGCGTCGAGACCCTTCTCATGACTGGTCTGAAGTCTCCAGTCTGAAGGAGGGTCCCGAAGAGTCAAGGGCATGTCCCACTCGGCGATTTTTTCGGAGACTGCCGGCGTCATTGACTGACGTATCAGGGTCGCCCGAAAGATTTGGAACAATTCAAAATCTAGCGGCGACAAAAAAAATGTTGCGACACTTGAGGAGACACCGCGCATCAATACAATACGTCGTCACGCCGCGACTTTTTCCGTGATGCCGACAGTCGCCGAAAAAAATTACCAAGTGGGACAGGCCCTTCACCCATTCCTTCTCTCTAGAGATGCTGACTGGCCCGCTGAGTTACTCCAGCTTTTTGTGTCTATCCCTGGACGCTTGTTGATCGGGGGGGGGGTTGACTATTTGGTAGGAAAACCATTTCACTGGGTTAACAATTAAGACATGTGACAATGGGGTGTAGGGTAGTGCTCGGGGAGGGGTCACTCCTGTGGTGGGGGACATGTCGTGTTATTCTGAGGGTCGTTCGTCCTTCCACCTTTGGTCTCCACCTGGCAGCCAGCTCTCACCTGTGGCTTCAGCATATGACAGCGGGTACCACTGGACTGACCAGTGTGGTTGTTTCAATATCAGGGCGGCAGCGGTGGAGTCGCGGATCAGCTCCAGAGACCCGGCTTCGATCCCGACTACGGGTGCTGTCTGTACGGAGTTTGCACGTTCTCCCGTGACTGCGTGGGTGTGCTCCGGTTTCCCCCTACATTCCAGGTCTGTAGGTTAATAGGCTTTGGTAAAATTTGTAAATCGTCCCTAGTGTGTGTAGGGTAGTGTTAGTGTGCGGGGATCGCTGGTCGGCGCAGTCTTGGCGGGACGAAGGACGTGTTTCCGCGCTGTATCTCTAAACTAAATGAAAAATTCAAGCAAATGACGTTTTTGGCAAGACGCTGAAAACTTCAGAGACTGCGATCGCTCAAAATAGTTTAGAGTTAGAAGATTGAAGATTACACCCCACAGCGCCACATGGATTTGTAGCTATTTGATTTTCTTCGTCCAATCCTTATTTCTCTCTCAGAGCACAGTTTTCTTTTTGCTATTTTCTGTTATCTTTTAGCTTCTAATCTTTGGGACTCACACTTTTCCTCAGAACAATCTCAAAAAGTAATTCTTCCCATTGGCAGCACACACCGCGAGCAGAAATTTCCATTAGTTTTGTTTAGAGAAACAGGCCCTTTGGCTTCACCGAGTCCGCGCCGACCAGCGACCCCCGCACACCAACACTCCCCTACACACACTAGGGACAATTAACACATACACTAGGCCAATTAACCGACAAACCCGCACGTCTTTCGAGTGTGGGAGGAAACCGGAAATCCCGGAGAAAACCCACGCAAGTCACGGGGAGAACGTACAAACTCCGTACAGACAGCACCTGTAATCGGGATCGAACCTGGGTCTCTGGTGTTGGCAACTCTACCGCTGCGCCACCGTGTCGCCCCATACTCCTCATTTCCTTTTCTCAGCTTTTCTTTCTCCTCTGTACACAGATTTTTATTTTCCCTTCTTTGAGTTCCGTTAACTAATTGTTCTTCTTTTGGTAACTGCCGTTGCAATCCCAAACATTCTTTACGTCTCTTCAGAATCTTACCAGTTTTTTTCCCCCTGTTTTTCATCAACATACTCGTTGACTGCGACAGGTTGTTTCCAATAAATGATTGACTTGTTGTTTATTGTCTCGGCAATTTTCCTGCAATTCGAGTCTATTGCCGTGCAGTTAGTTACCTGTTCAATTCAGTTCTTTATATTTTGTACAGCTTCCTTTTGTGATTCAATTTTTCACCGTGATCTTTACCTTTTCCTATCCTGTTAGTTCGAGAGGCATCGAGAGTCATGTTTAATGCAGTGTCATAAAAAAACCATGGAAATTGGAGCCTCCAGCCCACCATGACCGCACCGATCACCGTTCACACTATTCCATTTTCTCGTATTAGAGTTCATTTTTAAACTAGATGCCGATTAACCTACAGACCCTCATGTTTTGGGATGTGGGATGAAACCGGAGCACCCGGAGGAAACCCACGCAGTCACAGGGAGAAACATGCAAACTCCGTTTGGACAGCAACCCGAGGTCGGGATTAAAACTTGGTTTTCTGGCGCTGTGATCCAGCAGCTCCACCAGCTGAGTTGTGCTACTGTGCCTCTGGGCATTACTGTGCCACCCTGCAGAAAGAAATATAGCTCAGAAACAGGCCCTTTAGTCCAACAAGTCCACTCAGACTATCCGAATCCCATTTTATCAGTGTCCTCCAACAACCACCCACCCCCCTTCCCTCCAGATTCTACTAGGGACCAGAGCACCTAAAAGAATCCCACCATGAAATGGGAGAAGGTGCAAACTTCACACAGACAGCACCGGAGGTCAGACTTGAGCTTGGATCACTGGAGCTGTTTCCTATTTATTGGTCCGTTTGTTTTATTTACATATACCAAACTTTTTGTTTTTGTTTATCATGGGTTTTACAGAGCAATAGGTTTTCATATTATTTAAGAGGGAACTGCAGATGCTGGAAAATCGAAGGTACACAAAAAAGCTGGAGAAACTCAGCGGGTGCAGCAGCATCTATGGAGCGAAGGAAATAGGCAACGTTTCGGGACGAAACCCTTCTTCAGACTTCCATATTCAGGTTTCCATATTGGTTGTGCTGCTGCATGTGAAAATGTCATTGTTCCATTCAGGGACATATGTTAATAAAACACTCAAGGGTCGGGCAGCGGGGAAAGAGTCCACTCCGCCATTCAATCATGGCTGATCTACCTTTTCTCTCTCAAGCCCATTCCACTGCCTTCTCCCCGTGACCCCTGACACCAGTCACTAATCAAACAATGGAGCACAGTGGAGTGAGAAGCCACCAGAATTAACCATAATGTGCCAATGAGATGCAAAAAATGGGCCTATGTGAAAAATGATGGGCTTTTGTAGAAGGGAATTCTTTCTCATGTGCTATCAGGCAACTGAATCATCCTACCACAACTAGGGCGCAGTCCTGAACTACTATCTTCCTCATTGGAGACCCTCGGCTTATCTCTGATTGGACTTGACTGGCTGGAGCGGACATCTCTGTGTGTAGGGAGGAACTTCAGATGCTTGTTTAAACCGGACAGACACAAAATGCTGGAGTAACTCAGCGGGTGCAGCAGCATCTATGGAGCGAAGGAAATAGGCAACGTTTCGGCCCGATTTCCTTCACTCCATAGATGCTGCTGCACCCGCTGAGTTTCTCCAGCACTTTTGTCTACCTTCGATTTTCCAGCATCTGCAGTTCCTTCTTAAACGAGAAGGAATGGGTGATGTTTTAACTTGTTTCGGCAGCTGACAACTAAAGGAGGTCTGGAGAAGGTTTGCGGGTCTCGACCCGAAACGTCACCCATTCCTTCTCTCCAGAGACGCTGCCTGTCCCGCTCAGCTACTCCAGCATTTTGTGTCTATATTCGGTGTAAACCAGCATCTGCTGCTCCTTCCTACTTAAGAATCAGGAGTGTTTTATTGTCAGGCAGGCCAACCCAAGCAAGACAATGACATTCTTACTTGCAGTGACTCTTGACTCTTGATAAAGGAGGCTACACTACCTACTTCACTGCTGGACTTTGTTTATTTCTCTACTCTTCAAGTTCTGATCTACCGCAAAGGAAAGTTAGAAGAGGGAGATAATGGTGCAGCCAGATCGAAATAAAATTGTAAACAAGGCATCTGTTGAGCTTTTTTTTAAAAGACTTGGCAGTTTCAATTATGCTAGTCTAATTTCAGAAACAACCTGGTAATTCTCTCCCGCCAATCTGGAAGAAACAAAATATGTTTGAACGAATACAAGCACCAGCAACCTCCCTCTTCATCCCTCACATACTGGTTTAATTACATAAATCACAAAAAAAAAAAATTATTTTCTTGCCACTGACTTTGAAGCAGCGGGTTGCCTGGCAACTGATCGCCGTGAGGTTGTGTGTGTGTTGCTCTTCTTGTGAAGATTTTCAATCTCAAATTGAACCTTGACTCTTCACCCGTGGTGTCTGACACATCAGTTGCCCCATTCTCTTGGAGTTGGGCCTACTTAGGGTGGCACGGTGGCAAAGCGGTAGAGTTGCTGCCTAGTAGCGCCAGAGACCTGGGTTCGATCCCGACCACGGGTGCTGTCTGCACGGAGTTTGTACGTTCTCCCCGTGACCTGCGTGGGTTTTCTACGAGATCTTCGATTTCCTCCTCATATCTCTTGAATCCTACGAATCAAGAACCTATCACTCTCCACCTTAAAAGTATCCATTGACTTGACTTTCCTCCCACACTCCAAAGACGTGGAGGTGAGTAGATTAATTGGCTTGGCGTATGTGTAAATTGTCCCTAGTGTGTGTAGGATGGTGTCAATGTGCGGGGATCACTGGTCAGTGTGGACTCGGTGGGCCGAAGGGCCTGTTTCCCCGCTGTATCTCGAAACTAAACTAAACTAAACTTCCACTGGCAGCGAGTTTCCTATGTTTACAGGAGCTGTGAACACAGTCTGAAGAAGGGTCTCGATCCGAAACGTCACCCATTCCTTCTCTCCAGAGATGCTGCCTGTACCCGCTGGGTTACTCCAGCTTTTTGTGTCTAGCCTTGAGCACAAGCCTTGCTCATAATATAAACATTATGTTATCCTCGATATTAGAAAACAAAATAGCACGCGAAGGATGGATTGCCTTTCACTTCCCCCTTTGCTGTTTTGTTCCAGATCAATTTATTTTAAAATAATCTATGATCAAGCGTTACAAAACCTAATTAGAGGTGCACTGGTAATGATTCTTTTGTTATTGAAGTGCAGCTTTTGAAGGTCTGACCAGGAGTAATCTCTCCAGAACGGAGATTGATGGAAATACAGTAATTATATACAGTGCTTCTCTTTTTTTCCATTCTTTCTGTTTCTGGAAATTAATTGTTTTAATTTAAGCAACAAAAGTATCTTCACTCTACTGGCCACACCTAGATTTACTGCTCGATAACATTACAAATATTCTGCATATATATTTTGATGACAGTTATATTCAGTAGGTATTAAAAAATATATACATAATATTTGACTGCTCGACTGGGGGAGAAGAATAAAGAACAGAGGAAAAGGGAAGCGATAAGCCTTCCATCACAGTGAGGAGGTGTTTGGAGATTCACTGGGATGGATGTTTGTGTGGAATTGTGTTAGTGTGTTTTGTTTTTTTGCTGTTATGACTGCAGGAATGAAATTTCATTTGAAGCTTATATGTTTAAATGACAATAAATGGCATTCTATTCTATTCTATTTCTTATGTTATTATATATATATATATATATATATATATATATATATATATATATGTATACTTTGTGTCTCTGTGACTGTGTCTCTGTGTCCCTGTGTCTCTGTTTAACTGTCTGTGTCTCTGTGACTCTGTGTCTCTGTGTCTCTGTGACTGTGACTGTGACTCTGTGTCTCTGTGTCTCTGTGTCTCTGTGTCTCTGTGTCTCTGTGACTCTGTGTCCCTGTGTCTCCGTTTAACTGTGACCCTGTGTCTCTGTGTGTGTGTGACTGTGACTCTGTGACTCTGTGTCTCTGTGACTCTGTGTCTCTGTGTCCCTGTGTCTCTGTGTCTCTGTGACTCTGTGACTCTGTGACTCTGTGTCTCTGTGACTGTGACTGTGTCTCTGTGTCTCTGTGTCTCTGTGACTCTGTGTCCCTGTGTCTCTGTGTCCCTGTGACTGTGTGTCTCTGTGTCTCTATGACTCTGTGTCTCTGTGTCTCTGTGACTCTATGACTCTGTGTCTCTGTGACTCTGTGTCTCTGTGTCCCTGTGTCTCTTTTTAACTGTGACCCTGTGTCTCTGTGACTCTGTGTCTCTGTGACTGTGACTGTGTCTCTGTGTCTCTGTGTCTCTGTGACTCTGTGTCCCTGTGTCTCTGTGTCCCTGTGACTGTGTGTCTCTGTGTCTCTCTGTCTCTGTGTCTCTGTGTGACTCTGTGTCTCTGTGACTCTGTGTCTCTGTGACTCTGTGTCTCTGTGTCTCTGTGTCTCTGTGACTCTGTGTCTCTGTGACTGTGTCTCTGTGTCTCTGTGACTGTGTCTCTGTGTCCCTGTGACTCTGTGTCCCTGTGACTGTGTGTCTCTGTGTCTCTCTGACTCTGTGTCTCTGTGTCTCTGTGACTCTATGACTCTGTGTCTCTGTGACTCTGTGTCCCTGTGACTCTGTGTCCTTGTGTCTCTGTGTCCCTGTGTCTCTGTGTCCCTGTGACTGTGTGTCTCTGTGTCTCTGTGACTCTGTGTCTCTGTGACTCTGTGTCTCTGTGTCTCTGTGACTCTGTGTCCCTGTGTCTCTGTGACCCTGTGACTGGGGTCAGTGTGAGCGTGCTGGCTGGGGTGGCTGACACCACTGCTCCTTGGTGTCCAGGCAGATCGACTGACGTACGCAGGAGGTCGTGATGCAGGACATGCAGCTGGTGGATGGGGAAATGTCACTGAAGGCAGTTGGCACTAACCTTCCTGGCAGCCCGTGTGATGAGGTCTATGCGACACAGATCGACATCACTCAGGACCACAGCCTGTGGAAGGAGCGTCCAGTGAACAGTCCCTGTGATGCACATTGCTGATCTAACCTGGGCACACATGCATTTAGTGACTGCACATCAACTCTGGTGAGACAAAGTCTACTGCCGAGTGTGAGACAGTTTTAGTTTAGATTCAGAGACAGTTTTAGTTTAGTTTCGACATAGCAAACGATCCAGCATGGAAACAGGCCATTCGTCCCACTGAGGCCATTCCAACCATCAATTATCCTTTCACATTACATGGGTTTGAGTTTAGTTTACGATACGATAGGACTTTATTTTATCCCAGGAGGGAAATTGATCTGCCAACAGTCATTAAACACACGATACATGAAATTGTAAAGCCATGAATACAAGGTTTGTTGTGACGTGTACCGAGGTACAGTGAAAAGCTTTTGTTACGTGCCGACCAGTGAGGGGAAAGGCAGTACATGACTTACAATGAGCAATTTGAAAAGCCATTGAGCGCTGGAGAAAGCTGCTGAGAAAGCCCATGGGGTCACTGGGAGAAGGTACAAACTCTGTACAGACAGCACCTCTAGTCGGGATCGAACCCGGGTAGGTAATAGCATTCGAGACAAAGCTTCTTGTCAGACCTCCAAGAATTATATTGAGTACAGATTTCAAAGTTAAACAGCATTAATAATGACTGATTCAATGTCTGATTGCTCGGCTCATTATTTTTCCAAAGGCTTCTCAGAGATAAGGAAGGATGCCATTGTTTGAACAAAGGGTGAACAGCAGCTGGAACCAAGGGCCAGGAAGATTGGTTGAAACCAAGGCACTGGGCCCATTTAATAAAGATTGGTTGTTATCTTACAAAGACAGCTACGATTTGTACATGCAAGGGGAAAGATCGATAGCTAAATGCATTTCTTGTGTCGCGATGAATGAGTGGAAACATTCAATTAAAAAATCACAGAGTTGACATGGATAAAATGAGATATCAAAAGAATACAAAGAGTTACTCCAGCATTTTGTGTCTACCTTCGATTTAAACCAGCGTGTGTGTGTGTGTGTGTACATATATACATCTCCTCCATATCTACTCTATCCAAGCCTTTCACTATTTGAAAGGTTTATATATACACACTCACGCACACACGCACACATGCACAATGCACACGCATACACACACTCACACACACATGCACAATGCACACACGCACACACACACATGCACAATACACACATGCATAAACACACTCACTCTCTCATACACACACACTCACACGCACACATGCAACACACACTCACATACACACATGCAACACACACTTACATGCACCCATGCAACACACACATGCACACGCTCACGCACACGCACACGCACGTACACACATACACGCACACACACACACACATGCAACACACACACACTCACTCTCTCATACACACACTCACACATGCAACACACACTCACATGCACACATGCAACACACACACACACAAGCTCACGCACACGCACTCACGCACACGCACACACACTCTCACACACACACACAGACATACACACACACACACACACTCTCTCTCTCTCTCACACACACTGTGGTAGATTGAAGGGCCTGTTTTCCTGACAGGCGACGAACCCTTTAAATAATGCAGCCGTCAAGGGATGGAAGGCGGGTGAAAGAATGCTTGCAGCAACGGTACAACGATTGGAAAAAGACCATTAGTCAGAGCGCAAGGACACGGCGTCAGCATTAAATCAGAACAGCTGCCTGAGATCACCGTTTCCCTCCACACGCCTGGCTGCGGCTGTGGCTGCTGGTGGTTCATGCACTCCGAGCCTCACCAACGCTGCACCTGAAGGGATTCGCTCTAAAGGTGTGCTCCTGCACAATGGGTGATTCAGCACCCTCAGGTTCAATTGTGACTAAGCTTGCCGTCTGTACAGAGTATGGACGTTCTCCCTGTGCCCGCGTGGGCTTTCTCCGGTTGCTCCGGTTTCCTCACACATTCCAAAGGCGTGCAGATTTGTAGGTAAATTGACTTCTATAAATTGCCCCTAACGTGTCGGACAGAACGAGTATGGGTGTACGGGTGATCGCTGGTCGGCGCGGATTAGGTGGGCCGCAGTGCTTGTTTCCGGGCCTGTATCTTTAAATTATACCTATGTCAATGTCTTAGTATGGAAACGACTCATGTGAACACATCACACTGCAATTTACACTCAGCTGTTTCACAAGCTTGGTGTGTTGCAATAAGTATTGGCCTTGCCCCATCAGCAGGATCACAGTACAGCAGGGGAGCTCAGCTACTGCTTCAGGATGGCCCCCAGCCCAGGCGACTGTGTGCGTGCTGGCCACAGAAGCAGAGAGCAAACCCATTGCTGACATTAATTTCAAGATTATTTGGCATTCAACTTTACAACTCCTCTGCCTTCTGTCGCGGGGTAGACTGACACTGACTTCCCTCTCCCTCCCCCTCCTCCCCCTCCTCCCCAATCTTTGCACATCCCCAATCCTTTCCTCTCGACACTTTAATTTCATGTTTCATGCATCTTGTGTTTTTATGACTGTTGGCAGATCAATTTCCCTCCTGGGAAACATAAATGTATTTCGCATCGTATCGTATCGAGGATGCTTGTATACAAAATGGATGTAACACTGAGGCTCTACAAGGCGCTGGTCAGGCCACATTTGGAATATTGTGAGCAATTTTGGGCACCGTATCAGAGGAAGGATGTGCCGGCTCTGAAGACGTTTACAAGAATGATCCCAGAAATGAGTCAGTTAACCTATGATGAGCGTTTGTCGGCACTGGGCCTGTTAAACTGGTTTAGTTTAGTAATACAGCACGGAAACAGGCCCCTTGCTGGTCACTGAGTCCACGCCGACCAACAATCACCTTCTATGTTATCCCAGTCCTGCATCCTAAATACTGGGATGGCCACTGCACTCTATATGCTGTCTGGAGCTGCACAATGATGGAGCTGGAGCTGGTGATTCCAACCTGAGGTACTGCTTGTGTGAGGTTTGCACATTCTTCCTGTGGCTGTTTTGGTCCTCCTCCTCCCCCCCCCCCCCCCCCCCCCCCCTCCCCCCCCCTCCCCCCCGCCCCCCCTCCCCCCCCCCCCCCCCCCCCACTGTCCCCCCCCCCCCCAGCTTCCTCGCACAGGTAATCCAGCTTCTCGCACATTTCAAGGATCTTAACTTTCGACATTGAGATACAGCGCGGAAACAGGCCCTTTGGCCCACCGAGACCGTGCCGATCAGCGATGATCCCGCACACTAGCACTGACGTACACACACCAGGGACAATTTACAATTTTACCGAAGCCAATTAACCGCCAATCCTGCACGTCTTTGGATTGCAGGATGAAACCGGAGATCCCGGAGAAAACCCACGCAGGACACAGGGGCAGAGCGTACAAACTGCGTACAGACAGCACCCGTAGTCAGGATCA